>NC_074671.1:66212872-66232751 GCF_029448725.1 Salvelinus fontinalis | reverse complement strand
TCCTCCTCTTCCTCCTCCTCTTCCGCCTCCTCTTCCTCCTCCTCTTCCTCCTCCTCCTCCTCCTCCAGTTGAAGTGTTACCACAAGCGTTTCCGGAGCCCCATTAGGGATGTGGTATTTAGAGTGCAGTTCCACACCTGTGCCATCCACGACCTGGGAGTGGTCTTCGGGAAGAATGAACTGGATCAGACTTTTAAAGGTGTGTGTGTATGTGTGCGTGGGCGACTGTGTGTGTGTATGTGTGCGTGGGCGACTGTGTGTGTGTGTCTTTGTAGGAGTGCGTACACATGTTCGTGTGTGTATGTACCTATGTGGCCTCTCCCAAAAAATGTAAATTGATTGTTGTTTAATGTGTGTGTGCACGTGTGTACGTGTGTTTGTTGAAGTGCGTACACATGTTCGCGTGTGTACTGTATTTACCTGGCCTCTGTAAAAATGTGAAATTGATTGTCGTTTAATATGTGTCACTACACAGATGAGAGATTTCCAGAATATGGGAAAGTGGAATTTGTCTTTTCCTTCGGACCTGAGAAAATCAAAGGTACAGGTAATCAGTGTATTTCAAGTTGAATGCTTCAATGCATGCTAGCATGTAGCAATTTATACACAAACTATAGTTAGTACCATAAGGTAATGCCTCACAGCATGGATTGGTGTAAATGTATTGTGTGTTGTCAGCATAGTTAACTGCATGTGGCTAGACAGAAAGTACATGTTATATTGTATTTATGTTATGGACATTAATGGGTTAAAGACTGCATTACCCAGCTGGCTTTGTGTCTCTCAGGAATGGGCCACCTTGAGAATGGCCCACAAGTGTCGGTGGACTACAATACCCAAGACCCCCTCATCCGCTGGGACTCCTACGAGAACTTCAACAGGGGCTGTGAGGATACAGGAGATGGTGAGCACCAAGACCACATACACACACACACACACATACACACACAGTGGTGGAAAAAGTCCCCAGTTGTCATACTTGAGTAAAAGATACCTTAATAGCACTGGAGGCTGCTGAGGGGAGAACTGTTCATAATATTAGCCATAACAGAGCAAATGGAATGGCATCAAACACCTACAAACCAAGTGTGTGATGTATTTAATACCATTCCACTAATGCCGCTCCAGCCATTATCACGAGCCCGTCCTCCCCAATTAAGGTGACATCAACCTCCCGTGCTTAATGGAAAAGTGAAAGCCACCTAGTAAAATACTACTTCAGTAAAAGTCTAAAATATTTGGTTTTAAATATACTTAAGTATCAAAAGAAAGAGTAAATAATTTCAAATTCCTTATATTTAGCAAACCAGACGGAACCATTTTTAAATTTTTTATTATTGACGGATAGCCAGGGTCACACTCCAACACTCAGACATCCTTTGCAAACGAATAATTTGTATTTAGAGAGTCCGCCAGATCAGAGGCAGTAGGGATGGACCATTTTCCTGTCCTGCTAAGCATTCAAAATATAACGAGTACTTTTTGGTGTCAGAGAAAATTGTAAAAGTACATTATTTTCATTTTGAATATAGTGAATTAAAAGTAAAAGTTAAATAGTAAGGTACAGATACACCCCCAAAATAATAAAGTAGTACTTTAAAGTATTGTTACTTAAATAATTTACACCACTGCACACACACACACACACACACACACACACACACACACACACACACACACACACACACACACAGACACACACAGACACACACACACACACACACACACACACACACACACACACACACACACACACACACACACACACACACACACACACACACACACACAGCACAGCACAGCACAGCACAGCACAGTCAAACTACGTGTGCTGGAACAGTTGTTGTCACATATCTCCAGTGGCTAATAGAGTCTTTGAGACTGACTGTCACATAATTGGCCACCCTCAGTGGTGGGGGTATTGAAATGTTAAAGATGACTCACAAACACACACACACACACACACACACACACACACACACACACACACACACACACACACACACACACACACACACACACACACACACACACACACACACACACACACACACACACACACACACACACACACACACACACACACACTCATACATCTACAAGTGACGGACTCATCAGGCAGATGTTGACATGTAAATCAGTAGACCCCCCCTCACAGTCTAGAAGAAACCAAAGCGTGTTGGATGACCTCCATTTGGGTAGCAGTATACCTCAACAGCAGAACGGTGTGATAATTGGACAATATCATTTTCATGAAATGTAATGAATGCCTCCTTGCGGTGGTAGAGCCATGAGAGCCATCTAGAGCCATATCACACTGTACAGTTAGGGACTTTCTGGTGTTACTGTGTGATGCAACCCTTGATTAGTTGTGGGGAACACAGTCCTCTCCTTGGACAGAAGGTGTTCCTATAGAGCCCCTGGTGTTTGGTAAATGAAGGTGATAGTGAGAGGCCACAGCATTTAGGAACATGGCACTTCCACTGTTACTTCCACTGGTACATCCACTCGCATTCCACTGGTACTTCCACTGGTACTTCCACTGGTACTTCCACTGGTACTTCCGCTGGTACTTCCACTGGCATTCCACTGGTACTTCCGCTGGTACTTCCGCTGGTACTTCCACTGGTACTTCCACTGGTACTTCCACTGGTACTTCCACTGGTACTTCCACTGGTACTTCCGCTGGTACTTCCACTGGTACTTCCACTGGTACTTCCACTGGCATTCCACTGGTACTTCCACTGGCATTCTACGGTACTTCCACTGGCATTCCACTGGTACTTCCACTGGTACTTCCACTGGCATTCCACTGGTACTTCCACTGGTACTTCCACTGGCATTCCACTGGTACTTCCACTGGTACTTCCACTGGTACTTCCGCTGGTACTTCCGCTGGTACTTCCACTGGTACTTCCACTGGTACTTCCACTGGCATTCCACTGGTACTTCCGCTGGTACTTCCGCTGGTACTCCCACTGGTACTTCCACTGGTACTTCCACTGGCATTCCACTGGTACTTCCACTGGTACTTCCACTGGCATTCTACTGGTACTTCCACTGGCATTCTACTGGTACCTCCACTGGTACTTCCACGGGTACTTCCACTGGCATTCCACTGGTACTTCCTCTGGTACTTCCGCTGGTACTTCCACTGGTACTTCCACTGGCATTCCACTGGTACTTCCACTGGTACTTCCACTGGCATTCTACTGGTACTTCCACTGGCATTCTACTGGTACCTCCACTGGTACTTCCACGGGTACTTCCACTGGCATTCCACTGGTACTTCCACTGGTACTTCCGATGGTACTTCCACTGGTACTTCCACTGGTACTTCCACTGGTACTTCCACTGGCATTCTACTAGTACTTCCACTGGCATTCTACTGGTACCTCCACTGGTACTTCCACGGGTACTTCCACTGGCATTCCACTGGTACTTCCACTGGCATTCCACTGGTACTTCCACTGGTACTTCCACTGGCATTCCACTGGTACTTCCACTGGTACTTCCGCTGGTACTTCCACTGGTACTTCCGCTGGTACTTCCACTGGCATTCCACTGGCATTCCACTGGTACTTCCACTGGTACTTCCACTGGTACTTCCACTGGCATTCCACTGGTACTTCCACTGGTACTTCCGCTGGTACTTCCACTGGTACTCCCACTGGTACTTCCACTGGTACTTCCACTGGCATTCTACTGGTACTTCCACTGGCATTCTACTGGTACCTCCACTGGTACTTCCACGGGTACTTCCACTGGCATTCCACTGGTACTTCCGCTGGTACCTCCGCTGGTACTTCCGCTGGTACTTCCACTGGTACTTCCACTGGTACTTCCACTGGTACTTCCACTGGCATTCCACTGGTACTTCCACTGTTACTTCCACTGGTACTTCCACTGGCATTCCACTGGTACTTCCACTGGTACTTCCACTGGTACTCCCACTGGTACTCCCACTGGTACTTCCACTGGCATTCCACTGGTACTTCCACTGGCATTCTACTGGTACTTCCACTGGCATTCTACTGGTACCTCCACTGGTACTTCCACGGGTACTTCCACTGGTACTTCCGCTGGTACTTCCGCTGGTACTTCCACTGGTACTTCCACTGGCATTCCACTGGTACTTCCACTGGTACTTCCACTGGCATTCTACTGGTACTTCCACTGGCATTCTACTGGTACCTCCACTGGTACTTCCACGGGTACTTCCACTGGCATTCCACTGGTACTTCCGATGGTACTTCCGCTGGTACTTCCACTGGTACTTCCACTGGTACTTCCACTGGTACTTCCACTGGCATTCTACTAGTACTTCCACTGGCATTCTACGGTACCTCCACTGGTACTTCCACGGGTACTTCCACTGGCATTCCACTGGTACTTCCACTGGCATTCCACTGGCACTTCCACTGGTACTTCCACTGGTACTTCCACTGTTACTTCCACTGGTACTTCCACTGGCATTCCACTGGTACTTCCACTGGTACTTCCACTGGTACTTCCGCTGGTACTTCCACTGGCATTCCACTGGTACTTCCGCTGGTACTTCCGCTGGTACTTCCACTGGTACTTTCACTGGCATTCCACTGGTACTTCCACTGGTACCTCCGCTGGTACTTCCGCTGGTACTTCCACTGGTACTTCCACTGGCATTCCACTGGTACTTCCGCTGGTACTTCCACTGGTACTTCCACTGGCGTCCCACTGGTACTTCCACTGGTACTTCCACTGGCATTCCACTGGTACTTCCACTGGTAATTCCACTGGTACTTCCGCTGGTACTTCTGCTGGTACTTCCACTGGTACTTCCACTGGTACTTCCACTGGTACTTCCACTGGTACTTCCGCTGGTACTTCCACTGGTACTTCCACTGGCATTCCACTGGTACTTCCACTGGTACTTCCACTGGTACTTCCACTGGCATTCTACTAGTACTTCCACTGGCATTCTACTGGTACCTCCACTGGTACTTCCACTGGTACTTCGACTGGCATTCCACTGGTACTTCCACTGGCATTCCACTGCACCACCTCTCTCCACATCTAAAAGTAAGAGCATACATCTTCCTCAGCCGTTCGGACATTTTAATTATTTCACATAATGCTATTCCCTTTTGTCTGTTTAAGCATCGCCAAACTAGTGACTACCTTGCCATACCCCTCTTGCCTCCTCTCGTTCTCATCCTTTCCCCCTATCTCCCCCCTTTCCTCTCCCGCCCATCTTAGCTGCAGGAGCGGACCCCATGCCATAAAGCACCCCCCCCCCCCCCCCCACACACACCTGTCAATCACTCCTTTAAATAGCTGCTGCAGAAATAGGTGGTAGTCAGTCGCTCTGCTGGTAACCCAAACCCCTGCCCCCCACCTCCCCCACTCAGCTCACAGTGTGGGTGTGCAAGGGGCTAGGGCTGGGGGTCAGGAGATGACGGGACCCCACACCAAACTCCTGCTCACCTCCTCTCACCTCTACTCCCCTTCCTCCTCCACCTTACCCCTCTGCTTCTGCAGTCCCACAGCCCCATTCCATAGCCCTCGCTGGGGCTGTCATCATTCATCATGGTCCCTATTGATTAGTATTGTGGACGGGACAAGACAATGAATACAGTGAGGGCAGTGGGCACCCTATCTTATGCCACCCATATGCCCCAAATTGAGAGAGAGAGAGGAGGTAGTTGCACCAGAGCACAGGCCGTGACAAGTAGCCATCATGTCAAGCTAGGCCCTCGGCAGCCATTTTGGTGCAGCGGTAATACGCTCCAACATGCCCTATGGCTTGGATAGAAACCACTGTATTCTATCATATTAAACTCTCCGGAGAGCTCTTGTGGTAATTGCTATGTAAAGAAGGTTATTGGGAAATGCTGGTGTTGGCAGTTTGATCCTAATTGAATGGACTAGATGTTTGGTTCTGGTTGGCTCAGCAGAAAGCATTCTGCCAGTACCCTCGCTTAGCTAATTGCAGGCTTTGCTTCCTTAGCAGTTGGATTGGATCTGAAAAATGTGGATTCAGTACATGGTGCTGGAACATTGTGTGCCCACCATTCAATTTGTCTCCGGCTGAAAGTGACCCTCTGTGAAAGCTCAAGTGCTTTTATAGGTTGAAGGAAGATGTCTGTGTTCCAAGGCTGGGCTTGGGTTTTGAGCTAGGGTTCGTTCGTTTGCTAGCTGCTTTGCTACCCACCTCAATGTTTCTCCGCCAAGGGGTCTACTCTGAAAATACCCTTCCTCTCTCTCTTTCCCTTCCTCTCTTCCCCCCCCCCCCCTCTTCCCCCCCTTCTCTTTCCCTCCCTCTCTCAAGGGCTTCAGCTTGGGTTCTGGAGTGAGGGTTCAAGACCGGTCGCTAGCTGCTTGTTGGCCCACCTCAACGTTTCTTCACCAAGGGGTCTGTTCTGAAAACACCGCCCTCTCCCCTCCCTCTCCCTTTTCCTCCCTCTCCCTCTTCCTCCTCTTTTGATCACAGTGTTGCGGTCGACAGGTCAGGTGAATGTCGGAGGGACCAGTTTTTAGGCGCTAGACTAATGGCTAACACGCAGACGGACAAGCTACGCTGTGTAGCCTAGCTTTCATTAGGTTCTGGACAAATGGAGTGTTTTACCATAACTGCCATGACGCTGTGTACTCCAGTGGACTCTGGTCACATGTCATTAAAAGCATTAGGGCAGTGTTATTTGTCCGTGTGGTAGCTAGTCCTAGTCCTAAATGGCTGTTCCACCCTGGAACGTTGATGTATATACAGTTGAAGTCGGAAGTTTACATACACTTAGGTTGGAGTCATTAAAACTAGTTTTTCAACCACTCCACAAATATCTTGTTAACAAACTATAGTTTTGGCAAGTCGGTTAGGACATCTACTTTGTGCAAGACACAAGTAATTTTTCCAACAATTGTTTACAGACAGTTTATTTCACTTCACTGTATCACAATTCCAGTGGGTCAGAAGTTTACATACACTAAGTTGACTGTGCCTTTAAACAGCTTGAAAAATTCCAGAAAATGATGTCATGGCTTTGGAAGCTTCTGATAGGCTAATTGACATAATTTGAGTCAATTGGAGGTGTACCTGTGGATGTATATCTTCAAACCTTCAAACTCAGTGCCTCTTTGCTTGACATCATGGGAAAATCAAAAGAAATCAGCCAAGACCTCGGAAAAGACATTGTAGACATCCACAAGTCTGGTTCATCATTGGGAGCAAATTCCAAACGCCTGAAGGTGTGTTCATCTGTACAAACAATAGTATGCAAGTATAAACACCATGGGACCGCGCAGCCGTCATACCGCTCAGGAAGGAGACGTGTTCTGTCTCCTAGAGATGAACGCACTTTGGTGCAAAAAGTCCAAATCAATCCCAGAACAACAGCAATGGACCTTGTGAAGATGCTGGAGAAAACGGGTACAAAAGTATCTTTATCCACAGTAAAACGACATAACCTGAAAGGCCTCTCAGCAAGGAAGAAGCCACTGCTCCAAAACCGCCATAAAAAAGCCAGACTACGGTTTGCAACTGCACATGGGGACAAAGATCCTACTTTTTTGAGAAATTTCCTCTTGTCTGATGAAACAAAAATAGAACTGTTTGGCCATAATGACCATCGTTATGTTTGGAGGGAAAAGGGGGAGTCTTGCAAGCCGAAGAACACCATCCCAACCGTGAAGCACGGGGGTGGCAGCATCATGTTGTGGGGGTGCTTTGCTGCAGGAGGGACTGGTGCACTTCACAAAATAGATGGCTTCCTGAGGAAGGAAAATGACATGGATATATGGAAGCAACATCTCAAGACATCAGTCAGGAAGTTAAAGCTTGGTCGCAAATGGGTCTTCCAAATGGAAAATGACCCCAAGCATACTTCCAAAGTTGTGGCAAAATAGCTTAAGGACAACAAAGTCAAGGTATTGGAGTGGCCATCACAAAGCCCTGACCTCAATCCCATAGAAAATGTGTGGGCAGAACTGAAAAAGTGTGTGCGAGCATGGAGGCCTACAAACCTGACTGAGTTACACCAGCTCTGTCAGGAGGAATGGGCCAAAATTCACCCAATTTATTGTGGGAAGCTTGTGGAAGGCTACCCAAAACGTTTGACCCAAGTTAAACAATTTAAAGGCAATGCTACCAAATACTAATTGAGTGTATGTAAACTACTGACCCACTGGGAATGTGATGAAAGAAATAAAAGCTGAAATAAATCACTCTCTACTATTATTCTGACTTTTCACATTCTTAAAATAAGGTGGTGATCCTAACTGACCTAAGACAGGGATTTTTTACTATGATTAAATGTCAGGAATTGTGAAACTGAGTTTAAATGTATTTGGCTAAGGTGTATGTAAACTTCCGACTTCAACTGTATGTGTCAGAGTCCCGGCTAGCTCCTGGTAAGGTCTTTGTTTACATATTGCAATGACCTTTGTAGAAATCAGATGAAAGGAGTATATGAAAGATAAGCCTGTTTAAAAGGTCTGTATGAATAACAAGGTTATTGGTAGAATAAAACATCACTAAGTTTTGATGATGTATCTGCAAATATGAAGGTGTTCAGAGGGTTTGTGTCCACTTTTAGCCTGGGTGCTGCTGAGATGTGTGAAGAGCATTGTCGGATAGTTACTAGTTATTCACGTGTGCATCCACTTTGAATGAATGTGTAGAAATTAGTGTGTGTGCCTGCGTTCATGCAAGCATGTGTGTGTGTGTGTGTGTGTTTCACTAATAGTCCTTCACTAATAGGACTTCACGAATAGCCCTTCACTAATAGTCCTTCACTAATAGGACATCACTAATTGTCCTTCACTAATTGCTCTTCACTAATAGGTCTTCACTAATAGGTCTTCACTAATAGGACTTCACTAATTGCCCTGTACTCAGCTGTTGACCTGGGGTGCGTCCAACAAGGGAAATAGCTCTCGAACATTAGCTAGCGTATTCCCTTTGTTTTGTGCTAGCCGCGACCATTCGTTAATGTTAACTAACAGTCTGAGAAGGTGTTAGTAAGTGTCTGTTTCAGGCCTAAACTACCACTACAAATAATCAAGTGGCCTTTCTATTACATACAGGGCCTTCGGAAAGTATTCAGACCGCTTGACTTTTTCCACATTTTGTTACGTTACAGCCTAATTCTAAAATTTATTCAATAAATAAAGATCCTTAGCAATCTACACATAATACCCCATAATAACAAAGAGAAAACAGGTTTTTATACATTTTTGCAAATGTATAAAAATTTTATAACAGAAATACCTTATTTACATAAGTATTCAGACCCTTTGCTATGAGACTCAATTTTTTTTTTAGGTGCATCCTTTTCCTATTGATCATCTTTGAGATGTTTCTACAACTTGATTGGAGTACACTTGTGGTAAATTCAATTGATTGGACATGATTTGGAAAGACACACACCTGTCTATATAAGGTCCCAGGTCTCGAGGCACAGATCTGGGGAAGGGTACCAAAACATTTCTGCATTTCTGATGAAACCAAGATTGAACTCTTTGGCCTGAATGCCAAGCTTCACGTCTGGAGGAAACCTGGCACCATCCCTACGGTGAAGCATGGTGGTGGCAGCATCATGCTGTGGGGATGTTTTTCAGCGGCAGGGACTGAGAGCCTAGCCAAGATCGAGGGAAAGATGAACAGAGCAAAGTACAGAGAGATCCTTGATGAAAACCTGCTCCAGAGCGTTCAGGACCTCAGACTGGGGTCGAAGGTTTACCTTTAACAGGACAACAACCCTAAGTACACAGCCAAGACAATGCAGGAGTGGCTTCGGAACAAGTCTCTGAATGTCCTTGAGTGGACCAGCCAGAGCCTGGACTTGAACCCGATCTAAACATCTCTGGAGAGACCTGAAAATAGCTGTGCAGCGACGCTCCCCATCCAACCTGACAGAGCTTGAGAAGATCTGCAGAAAAGAATGGGAGAAGCTCCCCAAATACAGGTGTGCCAAGCTTGTAGCATCATACCCAAGTAGAGTTCAGGCTGTAATCGCAGCCAAAAGTGCTTCAAAAAAGGACTGAAAAAATACTTATGTAAATGTAATATTTGAGTTTTGTTTTCTTAAATTTGCAAATATTTCTTAAAACCTGTTTTTTCTTTGTCATTATGTGGTATTTTGTGTAGCTTGATGAGGGAAAGCAACTATTTAATACATTTTAGAATAAGGCTATAACGTAACAAAATGTGGAAAAAGTCTAGGGGCCTGAATATTTTCCGAATGTGCTGTATATATATTTATACTCCAGACTCCGACATTGCTCGTCCTAATATTTCGATATTTCTTAATTCTATTCTTTTACTTTTTAGATTTGTGTGTATTGTTAGATATTACTGTGCTGTTGGAGCTAGGAACACAAGCATTTCTCTACACCCGCAATAACATGTGCTAAATATGTATATGCGACCAATAACATTTGATTTGAATAGCAAAGTCATTTGCAGTTTGATTATTGGCACTACAATGCCACAGTAGTCATTACCAAACTTGTCTGTTTGATGTTTCACCACTGAAACATTTTGGAATGTTCATTCAAATCGTTCAACTGAGATTGTTACTAAGTAACATGTTCACCGCAAACAGAAGCCTTGCTCAATTCACCTCTCGGATTATAGCCTTAAGAGGCCAACTCTCTGTCCGTTGTCTACTCCTGCCCACTCAGTGACCAGACAGAAAACACCACTACACCACCACATGCAGATCTGGTTGAAGGGTGTTGTGACTTTTCTGGGCCACTGTATACCCTAGGTAAAACAGATTTATGCTATTGTAGGGATGAGATATCTAAACCTCGACTATTACCATGTCTCAAGACCGCGTTAGCCTGTTGAGCCAAAGCTCTGGAAGCTAACACAAGTCCCCAGGCCATGCAAACTCTGTGAATTACGCCTCCTTCAGTTCACAATATTTACACACATGAAAGTAACCATGAAAATCATCATATTTGGTTTTTGAAAAAGAACAGAGTGATAGTAAATCTCTGTGTGTGTGTGTGTGTGTGTGTGTGTGTGTGTGTGTGTGTGTGTGTGTGTGTGTGTGTGTGTGTGTGTGTGTGTGTGTGTGTGTGTGTGTGTGTGTGTGTGTGTGTGTGTGTGTGTCGCTGTGTGTTCACTGTGGCCTGTGACAGCAGCAGGCTGTGGTGTGGGCCTTGTTTATGGTCCTCCTCCCATATTTGGCTGTGGCACGGCCCCGGGCATGTCTCGAATAGCTGGGTGGCAACAGAGAGAGAGGGAGAGCGAGAGAACGAGAGAGAGAGAAGGAGCGAGAGAACAAGAGTGAGTGGGGGACACGGGGACGCAGTGAGTGGAACAGCCTGGCCAGGACTAAAGCCCTTTTTGTTAGCTAACTGTCACCGGAGTTGGAACGAGAGAACAAGGGAAGCAGAGAGTGAAAGAGAGGACAAAATGAAGGGAAGGATATAGGCTGAGCGGTATTACAGCAGCTGGTGAGTACTGTAGTCAGGTCGAAGGGTTGACTGTGAGGGCTCAGGTGTTGATAGGGCTAATGAGATAATTGGTAGGTGTCATATGTTTCTTTTGTGGTTTATAACGAAGTTGTCTTCAATTCAGTTGAATTGTTCTTTATCGTGTTGTGGTAGTGTAGTGGTTGGGAATACCTATGTTTTACATAACCTTTTGTTTCTAGTTATGGAACTTTGAGTTTAATGTTAGCTTGGGCTATAGTATACTGTAAGTTGGTAGTAAATTCTCAAACTTATTTTTTGACTTTCGATGATTGAATGAGCGGGTCTGTCGGAGCATGATTTTTGACTGTTTTCTCGGTTGCAGCAGATGCAAGGCTCTCTTTGTATGTCCTTTATGTTGTTTCTTTGTCAACATGGTTGTTTACAGTACCCTTTGAATCATTGAGTGGGTAATTTGCGTGTGGAACATTTTATAAATGTGCCGCAATTATGGCACACCACAACTATTAAGCTGCCTGCTCTAACTTCTTTTAAGACCAATTTAACTTGTGAGTTATGAGTTGAGACGCTGAATGAGGGACTTTGACTGGCTTTGCACAATACGTCATGTTGTATAGTCACTGTAGTGTTTCTATGGCAGTGTGGAAACAGTTACTGCCTTGGATAGAGTGGAGAGTTTGTTATGGTTTAATAAGGGGCCTAGTACCCCTCATAGGAGTGACAGAAGGACTAGTGTAGTTAGAGCTGGCAGTGACAGCACCATGAGACATAGCAGCAGGTTTACAGCCCACCCCTAAGCCCCTCAGAGCCCCCTAGATACCTCAGCTACCACATATCTGACTCAGCTATCTCTCTGTCCCTCAATGTCCCCCCATACCTCACCTACCTCATATCTGCCTTAGTTATCCCCTATCTCTCACTGTCCCCCCATACCTCAGCTACCTCATATCTGACTCAGCTATCTCTCCGTCCCTCAGTGTCGTCGTCCCTGCCCCTACTTCAACTATGATTGTCCCTCCATACCTCAGCTATCCCCTGTCTTTCACTGTCTCCCTCCTACATCGGCTCTCACTCTCTCTGACTCCTTGCTACCTCAGCTCTCACAGTCTCTCTCTGACTCTCTATACCATTTACAGTGATGGCGTATAGGTTTTATTTTAGGGGTATACCAGAGTCTGGATCGTCCAGTGATCCTTGCAGACAGTCGTCAACTCCCAGACAGAGAGATAGGCAGACATCATGACATGTAATCTTTAGTTCAGTTACTGATATGACTTCCATGATATTACTACCAAATACAGAAGGGCTGACAGACAGACAAGTTGACAGACATCTCCATGACAGTTATCATTACCAGACATACTGATACGGCTGTCACAACACCTCTTGGACTGACTAACTGACTGACTAACTGACTGACTGACTAACTGACTGACTGACAGACAGACAGACAGACAGACAGACAGACAGACCCCCCCACAGATAGACAGACTAGCCCTAGTGTTTGTCATTCAACCATCTTCATGAAGCCACCAGTCTACTCGGCTCTGGAATGCAGACTGCTGGTTGGCACAGCGGTATTAAAGCCCGTCCCTGCTGAGGTGGGTGTCATGTCCCGTAGAGAGACGCCCTTTAGGCTGTCTGGCTCTGGCAGAGTTAGGCCATGACATCATCTAACGGGGACGTGTTGTCTGTGTGGTGTGTGGCTGAGATGACAGCTAGGGGCTGTTGCTGGTCAGGGTGATTCACACCTGGCCAGCCCCCAACGTTGCTCAATAGGCACAGATAATCAGCTTATTGTCACCAAATACTAATTTGAACTGTTTATGGGAGAGACAGTGTGCAGGGGGCAACTACAGACAGACCCTTAGTTTTATACTGTGCTTCTCGGCCGGCTGCAGATTTTTCTCATTATTCTTTCACTTCATCTATTTCTGTTCTCTCTCTCTTTGTAGAGCTCTCTCTATGTGGGTTTCTCTTTCCCTCCCTCCCTCCCTCCCTCCCTCCCTCCCTCCCTCCCTCCCTCCCTCCCTCCCTCCCTGTTTTAGATGTGTGACTGACTGTGCAGATTTAGTATTGTTTGTTTATGAATTTAACTAGCCTCCGGGACCTGCTGTTTTCATCCCATCATGCCCCTCTCTCTAGCAGCATGCCTTCCTTCCTGGTTTTACAGGCCCCGGTTTGTTCCTGTTTGCCCCCGCTAACCCCATGTTGTCCCGTTTCCTCTCCCCCTCATCAAGTAAGACCCGAAAGACCCGCAGCACAGGTCAGCTGGTTCCCTTAAATAGTGCTGTGTGTGTGTGAGAGAGTCTGTGTGAGGAGAGAGGGGCTTTCGTGTGTGTTTCTCTATGCGTGTAGTGAGCTGTGGGGTTGTGGGTTGGGAATTTATGAGAGTAACGTGTATCCCATACGGTCAGACCCAGAGCACACCCCAAGGAAGACTTTTACACCACATTCCTCTCACACACTCAGAGGAAGAGGAACTTTTCTGAGGAACATGTTTGGGTGGTGTGTGTGAGAGTGTATGTTCTCACACTCTAATGTGTGTCTTTCTTTCTCAGTGTCCGTATCCATATATCTTTTTTAGCCAGTGTTCTTTGTTCCACTTGATCATCTGAGGGGATATTAGGTGAACTCCTTACCAGATCCACAACACTGTTGGTCTTGTCTTCATCCAGTCACACCATGGAGGTTCTTCCACGGTGCTGCTAGCTAGCTTAGCACAATCAGTAGCCACCCAGCAGGGGATTTGTCTTTAAGTAGGCTGTAGTATCTTCCCACACTTCTTATCAGGACAACAGTGAACCCAGAGGGACAGAGACACAGACAGACAGACAGACAGACAGTGGCACAGGTCCAAACCATTAGACACAGACACTGTGACCCAATGACACTGCCAAACCCAACCCAGCCATCCTGTGGTTAGCCTGCTAGGCTAGCTGCGATGCTAGCTTGTCTAGGAGTTAGGCAGGGACCGTGTAGGTTGTACTAGTTAGCGTAGCGATATACAGCTAGTTTGTGTTTCCTGGGTATTAACATATAGACCTGAGTGACTAGACTCTGAGGCAAATCATTTGGGGACACTGGTTGTGCATTAATCTCAGTTAACCCAGAAGTAAAATCTTGAATAATTTGGTCAGCTGTGTGATTAACCTTCGGTCTACAGTACACATAGAATCTGACCACAGGAGATAGTTGTGCATAAATGAAAAAACTACAACAGGTGTATTTTTGCTAGGCTGGCTCTTAACTGCCTCAATATAATAGCACAACATTCTATACTCAACAATTATTCTGTGATCATTATTACATGTGTTTGAAGGGAAATCTATGTAAACAGTAAAGCGATTGTTCCATGAAGTAGCTGATGTGAGTAGCACATTTGATACGGTAATAACAGTAGCTGTGAAGCATTGTCTCTTTCAAATAAACCATTAGGCCACAGGTGTTATGAGCCGGGCTGTTTTAATGGCACGTTAATGGCTTCCCGACGGGTCATGTGTGAATGAGACACACTGTGGCATCGTGCTTACACATGATTTCACAGCGGAACATGTCACCATGGGAGAAAAAGAGGAAAAGGCAGGTGCTGTTTGTGTGTCAGGGGAGAGAGTGTGTGTCGGGGGGGGGGAGTGTATTCGGAAAGTACTCAAACCACTTGACTTTTTCAATATTTTGTTACATTACAGACTTATTCTGAAATTGATTCAATTGTGTTTTTCCCTCATCAATCTACACACACAATACCCAATAATGACATCACAATACCCCATAATGACATCACAATACCCCACAATGACATCACAATACCCCATAATGACATCACAATACCCCATAATGACAAAGCAAAAACAGGTTTTTAGAAATGTTTGCAAAACTGAAAAATCACATTTGCATAAGCATTCAGACCCTTTACTTAGTACTTTGTTGAAGCACCTTTGGCAGCAATTACAGCCTCTTCTTAGGTATGACGCTACAAGCTTGGCACACCTGTATTTGGGAAGTTTCTTCCATTCCTCTCAAGCTCTGTCAGGTTGGATGTGGAGCGTCGCTGTAGAAATGTTCAGGTCTCTCCAGAGATGTTCGATTGGGTTCAAGTCCGGGTTCTGGCTGGGCTACTCAAGGGCATTCAGAGACTTTTCCCAAAGCCACTCCTGCGTTGTGTTGGCTGTGTGCTTAGGGTCGTTGTCCTGTTGGAACGAGAACCTTTGCCCCAGTCTGAGGTCCTGAGCGCTCTTGAGCAGGTTTTCATCAAGGATCTCTCTGTACTTTGCTCTGTTCATCTTTGCCTTGAACCTGACTACTCTCCCTGTCCCAGCCGCTGAAAAACATCCCCACAGCATGATGCTGCCACCACCATGCTTCACCGTAAGGATGGTGCCAGGTTTCCTCCAGACGTGACGCTTGGCATTCAGGCCAAAGAGTTTGATCTTGGTTTCATCAGACCAGAGAATCTTGTTTCTCATGGTCTGAGAGTCTTTAGGTGCCTTTTGGCAAATTCCAAGCGGGCTGTCATGTGCTCTTTACTGAGGAGTGGCTTCCATCTGGCCACTCTACCAAAAAGGCCCGATTGGTGGAGTGCTGCAGGTATGATTTTTCTGGAAGGTTCTCCCATCTCCACAGAGGAACTCTGGAGCTCTGTCAGTGTGACCATCGGGTTCTTGGTCATCTCCCTGACCAAGGCGCTTCTCCCCCGATTGCTCAGTCTCGGTGTGTCCAAACTACTTCCATTTAAGAATGATGGAGGCCACTATGTTCTTGGGGACCTTCAATGCTGCAGACATTTTTTGGTACCCTTCCCTAGATCTGTGCCTCTGCACAATATGTATCAGAGCTCTACGGACAATTCCTTTGACCTCATGGCTTGGTTTTTGACATGCACTGTCAACTGTGGGACCTTATATAGACAGGTGTGTGCCTTTCCAAATCATGTACAATCATTTGAATTTACCACAAGTGGACTCCAATCAAGTTGTAGAAACATCTCAAAGATGATCAATAGGAAAAGGATGCACCTGAGCTCAATTTTGAGTCTCATAGCAAAGGGTCTGAATACTTATGTAAATAAGGTATTTCTGTTTTTTATTTTTTATAAATTGGCTAAAATGTCTAAAAAACGGTTTTCACTTTGTCATAATGGAGTTTTGTGTGTAGATTGATGAGGGAAAATAATATTGAATCCATTTTAGAATAAGGCTGTAACGGAACAAAATGTGGAAAAAGTCAAGGGGTGTGAATACTTTCTGAAGGTACTGTATGTGTGTGCGTGCCCGTGTCTTACGAGCCTCGCACTCCACAAGGCCTCTGAAAAACCATTGGCTAAGTCAATTGAATGACACATATATGGAAGGCTAATGATGTCCATCTCTCAGGTTATCCCCAAACTATGTCTATATGTGAGCCTGTTAACTCTGTCCTGTCAACTCTGTCCTGTCAACTCTGTCCTGTCAACTCTGTCCTATCAACTCTGTCCTGTCAACTATGTCCTGTCAACTCTGTCCTATCAACTCTGTCCTGTCAACTCTGTCCTGTCAACTCTGTCCTGTCAACTCTGTCCTGTCAACTCTGTCCTGTCAACTCTGTCCTGTCAACTCTGTCCTGTCAACTCTGTCCTGTCAACTCTGTCCTGTCAACTCTGTCCTGTCAACTCTGTCCTATTTGTGACCCACTCAGAAGAAATGTCTGTCTCGTCACTGATAGTAACTGCAGGCCTAAATTCAGCTAATGGGCAAACAGTGTACCTCATCTCAGTGTAGTCTTAGGGGAATGGCATCTACTTTAGCTGACTACCCTAACTAGCTATTCCTGCCGGTCAGATTCATGTTGGAGGAGATTTATGGCTTGGTTTTTGTTTCAAAGCCACAGCTATCGCCTGGCTAGCACACTAAGAAGCTTTGTTTCAAAGCCACAGCTATCGCCTGGCTAGCACACTAAGAAGCTTTGTTTCAAAGCCACAGCTATCGCCTGGCTAGCACACTAAGAAGCTTTGTTTCAAAGCCACAGCTATCGCCTGGCTAGCACACTAAGAAGCTTTGTTTCAAAGCCACAGCTATCGCCTGGCTAGCATACTAAGAAGCTTTGTTTCAAAGCCACAGCTATCGCCTGGCTAGCCCACTAAGAAGCTTTGTTTCAAAGCCACATCTATCGTCTGGCTAGCACACTAAGAAGCTTTGTTTCAAAACCACAGCTATCGCCTGGCTAGCATACTAAGAAGCTTTGTTTCAAAGCCACAGCTATCGTCTGGCTAGCCCACTAAGAAGCTTTGTTTCAAAGCCACAGCTATCGCCTGGCTAGCACACTAAGAAGCTTTGTTTCAAAGCCACAGCTATCGCCTGGCTAGCATACTAAGAAGCTTTGTTTCAAAGCCACAGCTATCGCCTGGCTAGCACACTAAGAAGCTTTGTTTCAAAGCCACAGCTATCGCCTGGCTAGCACACTAAGAAGCTTTGTTTCAAAGCCACAGCTATCGCCTGGCTAGCACACTAATAAGCTTTGTTTCAAAGCCACAGCTATCGCCTGGCTAGCACACTAAGAAGCTTTGTTTCAAAGCCACAGCTATCGCCTGGCTAGCCCACTAAGAAGCTTTGTTTCAAAGCCACAGCTATCGCCTGGCTAGCACACTAAGAAGCTTTGTTTCAAAGCCACAGCTATCGCCTGGCTAGCCCACTAAGAAGCTTTGTTTCAAAGCCACAGCTATCGCCTGGCTAGCACACTAAGAAGCTTTGTTTCAAAGCCACAGCTATCGCCTGGCTAGCACACTAAGAAGCTTTGTTTCAAAGCCACAGCTATCGCCTGGCTAGCACACTAAGAAGCTTTGTTTCAAAGCCACAGCTATCGCCTGGCTAGCACACTAAGAAGCTTTGTTTCAAAGCCACAGCTATCGCCTGGCTAGCACACTAAGAAGCTTTATGGTGGATCAGCAACGACTTACTATACAAAAAATTGGCCCTGTGTTTTTTAAAGCCAGTGAATCCATACTTAAACCCACCCCAGCAATGCTCACACCCAGTTGAGCAGGAATATGTTGATTCTATACACGACATACATCCATCATCAACGTATCCCAATGATGGCGGTGAACTCTCCCATACATCAAAACTCACACATCTTTACATATTCTTTGTTTTTAATAATAGAGAAAGCCCAGCTCACCACAATTCTGCTGTTGATTTCAACTTAGACACACAGGAATGTGTGTGTGTGTGAATAACACACAAAGCTGCTATGTGTAAAGAGCCTCTTTGAGACCATGGGCATTGTGTGTGTGCCAGGGTTCGAGGTTTATATCAGTCATGTTTGTGTGTGTGTGCTTCTGGATGCCTGTACTAACGCACGGCCCACGGGTGAGGTAAATGTGAAGGTCGCGCCCCCGTGACGCTCGTCTGCAGAGTTCCAGTCATTCCCCTGGCACTTGGAAACACTTCCTTTCTGAGTGAAGAGAATGTGTCGAACCCTTAGGCCCCTCTCTTCTTGGTGAAGACGGGACAAAAATCGAAATAAGTCATTTGTGAGACAAGAAAGTCTCGTTGTTCAAATTCACTGTAGAGCAGTTTGAAGGTGCTGATGGGTATAGACAACAGGTTCCCATACATTTCCCTCACGGACCATATTTAAAATCATTAGTGTATTTGAGGATTACAAACAGGCTATGTTGGTACCAGAAAATATGTACCACCAGTGAGTCATGGACCACAGTTTGGGAAGCTCTCCCTCTTTCTCAGTTATCCTCCCATGTATTTCCTTTCTTTCACTGCTTTTCCCTCTCGACCCTCTCTTCCCTAGACTTTATGAGTTTGGTTAAATGTCACCATGTCCAATCATAGTTTCTTTTTTCCAGAGATCTGCCCCTCCTAACAGAACAGAGATCTGCCTCTCCTAACAGAATAGAGATCTGCCCCTCCTAACAGAACAGAGATCTGCCTCTCCTAACAGAATAGAGATCTGCCCCTCCTAACAGAACAGAGATCTGCCTCTCCTAACAGAACAGAGATCTGCCTCTCCTAACAGAACAGAGATCTGCCCCTCCTAACAGAACAGAGATCTGCCTCTCCTAACAGAACAGAGATCTGCCCCTCCTAACAGAACAGAGATATGCCTCTCCTAACAGAACAGAGATCTGCCTCTCCTAACAGAACAGAGATCTGCCTCTCCTAACAGAACAGAGATCTGCCCCTCCTAACAGAACAGAGATCTGCCTCTCCTAACAGAACAGAGATCTGCCTCTCCTAACAGAACAGAGATCTGCCCCTCCTAACAGAACAGAGATCTGCCTCTCCTAACAGAACAGAGATCTGCCCCTCCTAACAGAACAGAGATCCGCCTCTCCTAACAGAACAGAGATCTGCCCCTCCTAACAGAACAGAGATCTGCCCCTCCTAGCAGAACAGAGATCTGCCCCTCCTAACAGAACAGAGATATGCCTCTCCTAACAGAACAGAGATCTGCCTCTCCTAACAGAA
>NC_074671.1:66202894-66212372 GCF_029448725.1 Salvelinus fontinalis | reverse complement strand
CTTAACACCTTCTCAGACTGTTAGTTAACATTAACGAATGGTCGCGGCTAGCACAAAACAAAGGGAATACGCTAGCTAATGTTCGAGAGCTATTTCCCTTGTTGGACGCACCCCAGGTCAACAGCTGAGTACAGGGCAATTAGTGAAGTCCTATTAGTGAAGACCTATTAGTGAAGACCTATTAGTGAAGAGCAATTAGTGAAGGACAATTAGTGATGTCCTATTAGTGAAGGACTATTAGTGAAGGGCTATTCGTGAAGGGCTATTAGTGAAGGACTATTAGTGAAACACACACACACACACATGCTTGCATGAACGCAGGCACACACACTAATTTCTACACATTCATTCAAAGTGGATGCACACACGTGAATAACTAGTAACTATCCGACAATGCTCTTCACACATCTCAGCAGCACCCAGGCTAAACGTGGACACAAACCCTCTGAACACCTTCATATTTGCAGATACATCATCAAACTTAGTGATGTTTTATTCTACCAATAACCTTGTTATTCATACAGACCTTTTAAACAGGCTTATCTTTCATATACTCCTTTCATCTGATTTCTACAAAGGTCATTGCAATATGTAAACAAAGACCTTACCAGGAGCTAGCCGGGACTCTGACACACAGTTGAAGTCGGAAGTTTACATACACCTTAGCCAAATACATTTAAACTCAGTTTCACAATTCTTGACATTTAATCCTAGTAAAAAATCCCTGTCTTAGGTCAGTTAGGATCACCACCTTATTTTAAGAATGTGAAAAGTCAGAATAATAGTAGAGAGAATTATTTATTTCAGCTTTTATTTCTTTCATCACATTCCCAGTGGGTCAGTAGTTTACATACACTCAATTAGTATTTGGTAGCATTGCCTTTAAATTGTTTAACTTGGGTCAAACGTTTTGGGTAGCCTTCCACAAGCTTCCCACAATAAATTGGGTGAATTTTGGCCCATTCCTCCTGACAGAGCTGGTGTAACTCAGTCAGGTTTGTAGGCCTCCATGCTCGCACACACTTTTTCAGTTCTGCCCACACATTTTCTATGAGATTGAGGTCAGGGCTTTGTGATGGCCACTCCAATACCTTGACTTTGTTGTCCTTAAGCTATTTTGCCACAACTTTGGAAGTATGCTTGGGGTCATTTTCCATTTGGAAGACCCATTTGCGACCAAGCTTTAACTTCCTGACTGATGTCTTGAGATGTTGCTTCCATATATCCATGTCATTTTCCTTCCTCAGGAAGCCATCTATTTTGTGAAGTGCACCAGTCCCTCCTGCAGCAAAGCACCCCCACAACATGATGCTGCCACCCCCGTGCTTCACGGTTGGGATGGTGTTCTTCGGCTTGCAAGACTCCCCCTTTTCCCTCCAAACATAACGATGGTCATTATGGCCAAACAGTTCTATTTTAGTTTCATCAGACAAGAGGAAATTTCTCGAAAAAGTAGGATCTTTGTCCCCATGTGCAGTTGCAAACCGTAGTCTGGCTTTTTTATGGCGGTTTTGGAGCAGTGGCTTCTTCCTTGCTGAGAGGCCTTTCAGGTTATGTCGTTTTACTGTGGATATAGATACTTTTGTACCCGTTTTCTCCAGCATCTTCACAAGGTCCTTTGCTGTTGTTCTGGGATTGATTTGGACTTTTTGCACCAAAGTGCGTTCATCTCTAGGAGACAGAACACGTCTCCTTCCTGAGCGGTATGACGGCTGCGCGGTCCCATTGTGTTTATACTTGCATACTATTGTTTGTACAGATGAACGCGGTACCTTCAGGCGTTTGGAATTTGCTCCCAATGATGAACCAGACTTGTGGATGTCTACAATGTCTTTTCCGAGGTCTTGGCTGATTTCTTTTGATTTACCCATGATGTCAAGCAAAGAGGCACTGAGTTTGAAGGTTTGAAGATATACATCCACAGGTACACCTCCAATTGACTCAAATTATGTCAATTAGCCTATCAGAAGCTTCCAAAGCCATGACATCATTTTCTGGAATTTTCCAAGCTGTTTAAAGGCACAGTCAACTTAGTGTATGTAAACTTCTGACCCACTGGAATTGTGATACAGTGAAGTTAAATAATCTGTCTGTAAACAATTGTTGGAAAAATTACTTGTGTCATGCACAAAGTAGATGTCCTAACCGACTTGCCAAAACTATAGTTTGTTAACAAGATATTTGTGGAGTGGTTGAAAAACTAGTTTTAATGACTCCAACCTAAGTGTATGTAAACTTCCGACTCCAACTGTATATACATCAACGCTCCAGGGTGGAACAGCCATTTAGGACTAGGACTAGCTACCACACGGACAAATAACACTGCCCTAATGCTTTTAATGACATGTGACGAGTGACCAGAGTCCACTGGAGTACACAGCGTCATGGCAGTTATGGTAGAACACTCCATTTGTCCAGAACCGAATGAAAGCTAGGCTACACAGCGTAGCTTGTCCGTCTGCGTGTTAGCCATTAGTCTAGCGCCTAAAAACTGGTCCCTCCGACATTCACCTGACCTGTCGACCGCAACACTGTGATCAAAAGAGGA
This sequence comes from Salvelinus fontinalis, assembly GCF_029448725.1. Lineage (NCBI taxonomy): Eukaryota > Metazoa > Chordata > Actinopteri > Salmoniformes > Salmonidae > Salvelinus > Salvelinus fontinalis. Next base: position 66,209,824 of record NC_074671.1, on the reverse strand, counting down.
GGAAGAGGGAGAGGGAGGAAAAGGGAGAGGGAGGGGAGAGGGCGGTGTTTTCAGAACAGACCCCTTGGTGAAGAAACGTTGAGGTGGGCCAACAAGCAGCTAGCGACCGGTCTTGAACCCTCACTCCAGAACCCAAGCTGAAGCCCTTGAGAGAGGGAGGGAAAGAGAAGGGGGGAAAGAGGGGGGGAAGAGAGGAAGGGAAAGAGAGAGAGGAAGGGTATTTTCAGAGTAGACCCCTTGGCGGAGAAACATTGAGGTGGGTAGCAAAGCAGCTAGCAAACGAACGAACCCTAGCTCAAAACCCAAGCCCAGCCTTGGAACACAGACATCTTCCTTCAACCTATAAAAGCACTTGAGCTTTCACAGAGGGTCACTTTCAGCCGGAGACAAATTGAATGGTGGGCACACAATGTTCCAGCACCATGTACTGAATCCACATTTTTCAGATCCAATCCAACTGCTAAGGAAGCAAAGCCTGCAATTAGCTAAGCGAGGGTACTGGCAGAATGCTTTCTGCTGAGCCAACCAGAACCAAACATCTAGTCCATTCAATTAGGATCAAACTGCCAACACCAGCATTTCCCAATAACCTTCTTTACATAGCAATTACCACAAGAGCTCTCCGGAGAGTTTAATATGATAGAATACAGTGGTTTCTTTCCAAGCCATAGGGCATGTTGGAGCGTATTACCGCTGCACCAAAATGGCTGCCGAGGGCCTAGCTTGACATGATGGCTACTTGTCACGGCCTGTGCTCTGGTGCAACTACCTCCTCTCTCTCTCTCAATTTGGGGCATATGGGTGGCATAAGATAGGGTGCCCACTGCCCTCACTGTATTCATTGTCTTGTCCCGTCCACAATACTAATCAATAGGGACCATGATGAATGATGACAGCCCCAGCGAGGGCTATGGAATGGGGCTGTGGGACTGCAGAAGCAGAGGGGTAAGGTGGAGGAGGTGGAGGAGGAAGGGGAGTAGAGGTGAGAGGAGGTGAGCAGGAGTTTGGTGTGGGGTCCCGTCATCTCCTGACCCCCAGCCCTAGCCCCTTGCACACCCACACTGTGAGCTGAGTGGGGGAGGTGGGGGGCAGGGGTTTGGGTTACCAGCAGAGCGACTGACTACCACCTATTTCTGCAGCAGCTATTTAAAGGAGTGATTGACAGGTGTGTGTGTGTGGGGGGGGGGGGGGGGGGGGGGGTGGTTTATGGCATGGGGTCCGCTCCTGCAGCTAAGATGGGCGGGAGAGGAAAGGGGGGAGATAGGGGGAAAGGATGAGAACGAGAGGAGGCAAGAGGGGTATGGCAAGGTAGTCACTAGTTTGGCGATGCTTAAACAGACAAAAGGGAATAGCATTATGTGAAATAATTAAAATGTCCGAACGGCTGAGGAAGATGTATGCTCTTACTTTTAGATGTGGAGAGAGGTGGTGCAGTGGAATGCCAGTGGAAGTACCAGTGGAATGCCAGTCGAAGTACCAGTGGAAGTACCAGTGGAGGTACCAGTAGAATGCCAGTGGAAGTACTAGTAGAAGGCCAGTGGAAGTACCAGTGGAAGTACCAGTGGAAGTACCAGTGGAATGCCAGTGGAAGTACCAGTGGAAGTACCAGCGGAAGTACCAGTGGAAGTACCAGTGGAAGTACCAGTGGAAGTACCAGTGGAAGTACCAGCAGAAGTACCAGCGGAAGTACCAGTGGAATTACCAGTGGAAGTACCAGTGGAATGCCAGTGGAAGTACCAGTGGAAGTACCAGTGGGACGCCAGTGGAAGTACCAGTGGAAGTACCAGCGGAAGTACCAGTGGAATGCCAGTGGAAGTACCAGTGGAAGTACCAGCGGAAGTACCAGCGGAGGTACCAGTGGAAGTACCAGTGGAATGCCAGTGAAAGTACCAGTGGAAGTACCAGCGGAAGTACCAGCGGAAGTACCAGTGGAATGCCAGTGGAAGTACCAGCGGAAGTACCAGTGGAAGTACCAGTGGAAGTACCAGTGGAATGCCAGTGGAAGTACCAGTGGAAGTAACAGTGGAAGTACCAGTGGAATGCCAGTGGAAGTACCAGTGGAAGTGCCAGTGGAATGCCAGTGGAAGTACCAGTGGAATGCCAGTGGAAGTACCCGTGGAAGTACCAGTGGAGGTACCGTAGAATGCCAGTGGAAGTACCAGTGGGAGTACCAGTGGGAGTACCAGTGGAAGTACCAGCGGAAGTACCAGTGGAAGTACCAGTGGAAGTACCAGCGGAAGTACCAGCGGAAGTACCAGTGGAAGTACCAGTGGAAGTACCAGTGGAATGCCAGTGGAAGTACCAGTGGAAGTACCAGTGGAATGCCAGTGGAAGTACCAGTGGAAGTACCAGTGGAATGCCAGTGGAAGTACCAGTGGAATGCCAGTGGAATGCCAGTGGAAGTACCAGTGGAAGTACCAGTGGAATGCCAGTGGAAGTACCAGTGGAATGCCAGTGGAAGTACCAGTGGAAGTACCAGCGGAAGTACCAGCGGAGGTACCAGCGGAAGTACCAGTGGAATGCCAGTGGAAGTACCCGTGGAAGTACCAGTGGAGGTACCAGTAGAATGCCAGTGGAAGTACCAGTAGAATGCCAGTGGAAGTACCAGTGGAAGTACCAGTGGGAGTACCAGTGGAAGTACCAGCGGAAGTACCAGTGGAATGCCAGTGGAAGTACCAGTGGAAGTACCAGTGGAAGTACCAGTGGAATGCCAGTGGAATGCCAGTGGAAGTACCAGCGGAAGTACCAGTGGAAGTACCAGCGGAAGTACCAGTGGAAGTACCAGTGGAATGCCAGTGGAAGTACCAGTGGAAGTAACAGTGGAAGTACCAGTGGAATGCCAGTGGAAGTACCAGTGGAAGTACCAGTGGAAGTACCAGTGGAAGTACCAGCGGAAGTACCAGTGGAAGTACCAGCGGAAGTACCAGCGGAGGTACCAGCGGAAGTACCAGTGGAATGCCAGTGGAAGTACCCGTGGAAGTACCAGTGGAGGTACCAGTAGAATGCCAGTGGAAGTACCAGTAGAATGCCAGTGGAAGTACCAGTGGAAGTACCAGTGGGAGTACCAGTGGAATGCCAGTGGAATGCCAGTGGAAGTACCAGCGGAAGTACCAGTGGAAGTACCAGCGGAAGTACCAGTGGAAGTACCAGTGGAATGCCAGTGGAAGTACCAGTGGAAGTAACAGTGGAAGTACCAGTGGAATGCCAGTGGAAGTACCAGTGGAAGTACCAGTGGAAGTACCAGTGGAAGTACCAGCGGAAGTACCAGTGGAAGTACCAGCGGAAGTACCAGCGGAGGTACCAGCGGAAGTACCAGTGGAATGCCAGTGGAAGTACCCGTGGAAGTACCAGTGGAGGTACCAGTAGAATGCCAGTGGAAGTACCAGCGGAATGCCAGTGGAAGTACCAGTGGAAGTACCAGTGGAAGTACCAGTGGAATGCCAGTGGAATGCCAGTGGAAGTACCAGCGGAAGTACCAGTGGAAGTACCAGCGGAAGTACCAGTGGAAGTACCAGTGGAATGCCAGTGGAAGTACCAGTGGAAGTACCAGTGGAATGCCAGTGGAAGTACCAGTGGAATGCCAGTGGAAGTACCCGTGGAAGTACCAGTGGAGGTACCAGTAGAATGCCAGTGGAAGTACTAGTAGAATGCCAGTGGAAGTACCAGTGGAAGTACCAGTGGAAGTACCAGTGGAAGTACCATCGGAAGTACCAGTGGAAGTACCAGTGGAATGCCAGTGGAAGTACCCGTGGAAGTACCAGTGGAGGTACCAGTAGAATGCCAGTGGAAGTACCAGTAGAATGCCAGTGGAAGTACCAGTGGAAGTACCAGTGGAATGCCAGTGGAAGTACCAGTGGAAGTACCAGCGGAAGTACCAGAGGAAGTACCAGTGGAATGCCAGTGGAAGTACCCGTGGAAGTACCAGTGGAGGTACCAGTAGAATGCCAGTGGAAGTACCAGTAGAATGCCAGTGGAAGTACCAGTGGAAGTACCAGTGGAATGCCAGTGGAAGTACCAGTGGAAGTACCAGTGGAAGTACCAGTGGGAGTACCAGCGGAAGTACCAGCGGAAGTACCAGTGGAATGCCAGTGGAAGTACCAGTGGAAGTACCAGTGGAAGTACCAGCGGAAGTACCAGCGGAAGTACCAGTGGAAGTACCAGTGGAAGTACCAGTGGAATGCCAGTGGAAGTACCAGTGGAAGTACCAGTGGAATGCCAGTGGAAGTACCAGTGGAAGTACCAGTGGAATGCCAGTGGAAGTACCGTAGAATGCCAGTGGAAGTACCAGTGGAATGCCAGTGGAAGTACCAGTGGAAGTACCAGTGGAAGTACCAGCGGAAGTACCAGTGGAAGTACCAGTGGAAGTACCAGTGGAAGTACCAGTGAAAGTACCAGTGGAAGTACCAGCGGAAGTACCAGCGGAAGTACCAGTGGAATGCCAGTGGAAGTACCAGCGGAAGTACCAGTGGAAGTACCAGTGGAAGTACCAGTGGAATGCGAGTGGATGTACCAGTGGAAGTAACAGTGGAAGTGCCATGTTCCTAAATGCTGTGGCCTCTCACTATCACCTTCATTTACCAAACACCAGGGGCTCTATAGGAACACCTTCTGTCCAAGGAGAGGACTGTGTTCCCCACAACTAATCAAGGGTTGCATCACACAGTAACACCAGAAAGTCCCTAACTGTACAGTGTGATATGGCTCTAGATGGCTCTCATGGCTCTACCACCGCAAGGAGGCATTCATTACATTTCATGAAAATGATATTGTCCAATTATCACACCGTTCTGCTGTTGAGGTATACTGCTACCCAAATGGAGGTCATCCAACACGCTTTGGTTTCTTCTAGACTGTGAGGGGGGGTCTACTGATTTACATGTCAACATCTGCCTGATGAGTCCGTCACTTGTAGATGTATGAGTGTGTGTGTGTGTGTGTGTGTGTGTGTGTGTGTGTGTGTGTGTGTGTGTGTGTGTGTGTGTGTGTGTGTGTGTTTGTGAGTCATCTTTAACATTTCAATACCCCCACCACTGAGGGTGGCCAATTATGTGACAGTCAGTCTCAAAGACTCTATTAGCCACTGGAGATATGTGACAACAACTGTTCCAGCACACGTAGTTTGACTGTGCTGTGCTGTGCTGTGCTGTGCTGTGCTGTGCTGTGCTGTGTGTGTGTGTGTGTGTGTGTGTGTGTGTGTGTGTGTGTGTGTGTGTGTGTGTGTGTGTGTGTGTGTGTGTGTGTGTGTGTGTGTGTGTGTGTGTGTGTGTGTGTGTGTGTGTGTGTGTGTGTGTGTGTGTGTGTGTGTGTGTGTGTGTGTGTGTGTGCAGTGGTGTAAATTATTTAAGTAACAATACTTTAAAGTACTACTTTATTATTTTGGGGGTGTATCTGTACCTTACTATTTAACTTTTACTTTTAATTCACTATATTCAAAATGAAAATAATGTACTTTTACAATTTTCTCTGACACCAAAAAGTACTCGTTATATTTTGAATGCTTAGCAGGACAGGAAAATGGTCCATCCCTACTGCCTCTGATCTGGCGGACTCTCTAAATACAAATTATTCGTTTGCAAAGGATGTCTGAGTGTTGGAGTGTGACCCTGGCTATCCGTCAATAATAAAAAATTTAAAAATGGTTCCGTCTGGTTTGCTAAATATAAGGAATTTGAAATTATTTACTCTTTCTTTTGATACTTAAGTATATTTAAAACCAAATATTTTAGACTTTTACTGAAGTAGTATTTTACTAGGTGGCTTTCACTTTTCCATTAAGCACGGGAGGTTGATGTCACCTTAATTGGGGAGGACGGGCTCGTGATAATGGCTGGAGCGGCATTAGTGGAATGGTATTAAATACATCACACACTTGGTTTGTAGGTGTTTGATGCCATTCCATTTGCTCTGTTATGGCTAATATTATGAACAGTTCTCCCCTCAGCAGCCTCCAGTGCTATTAAGGTATCTTTTACTCAAGTATGACAACTGGGTACTTTTTCCACCACTGTGTGTGTATGTGTGTGTGTGTGTGTATGTGGTCTTGGTGCTCACCATCTCCTGTATCCTCACAGCCCCTGTTGAAGTTCTCGTAGGAGTCCCAGCGGATGAGGGGGTCTTGGGTATTGTAGTCCACCGACACTTGTGGGCCATTCTCAAGGTGGCCCATTCCTGAGAGACACAAAGCCAGCTGGGTAATGCAGTCTTTAACCCATTAATGTCCATAACATAAATACAATATAACATGTACTTTCTGTCTAGCCACATGCAGTTAACTATGCTGACAACACACAATACATTTACACCAATCCATGCTGTGAGGCATTACCTTATGGTACTAACTATAGTTTGTGTATAAATTGCTACATGCTAGCATGCATTGAAGCATTCAACTTGAAATACACTGATTACCTGTACCTTTGATTTTCTCAGGTCCGAAGGAAAAGACAAATTCCACTTTCCCATATTCTGGAAATCTCTCATCTGTGTAGTGACACATATTAAACGACAATCAATTTCACATTTTTACAGAGGCCAGGTAAATACAGTACACACGCGAACATGTGTACGCACTTCAACAAACACACGTACACACGTGCACACACACATTAAACAACAATCAATTTACATTTTTTGGGAGAGGCCACATAGGTACATACACACACGAACATGTGTACGCACTCCTACAAAGACACACACACACAGTCGCCCACGCACACATACACACACACAGTCGCCCACGCACACATACACACACACCTTTAAAAGTCTGATCCAGTTCATTCTTCCCGAAGACCACTCCCAGGTCGTGGATGGCACAGGTGTGGAACTGCACTCTAAATACCACATCCCTAATGGGGCTCCGGAAACGCTTGTGGTAACACTTCAACTGGAGGAGGAGGAGGAGGAGGAAGAGGAGGAGGAAGAGGAGGC